>NW_028166048.1:312209-339709 GCF_964263955.1 Coregonus lavaretus
TCTTCCATTTGCGAATAATCGCACCAACTGTTGTCACCTTCTCACCAAGCTGCTTGGCGATGGTCTTGTAGCCCATTCCAGCCTTGTGTAGGTCTACAATCTTGTCCCTGACATCCTTGGAGAGCTCTTTGGTCTTGGCCATGGTGGAGAGTTTGGAATCTGATTGATTGATTGCTTCTGTGGACAGGTGTCTTTTATACAGGTAACAAACTGAGATTAGGAGCACTCCCTTTAAGAGTGTGCTCCTAATCTCAGCTCGTTACCTGTATAAAAGACACCTGGGAGCCAGAAATCTTTCTGATTGAGAGGGGGTCAAATACTTATTTCCCTCATTAAAATGCAAATCAATTGATAACTTTTTTGTCATGAGTTTTTCTGGATTTTTGTGTTGTTATTCTGTCTCTCACTGTTCAAATAAACCTACCATTAAAATTATAGACTGATCATTTCTTTGTCAGTGGGCAAACGTACAAAATCAGCAGGGGATCAAATACTTTTTCCCCTCACTGTATATAGATAGATAAGGAACAATTAGTTAGTTAAAGGCTGATATATCAATACCATACAATACTAGGCTGATATCTGGCCACTACACTACATTACTAGAGTACCATGTCCTGACTCCTGCCTGGCCCTCAACAACACCACACCACAAAGCATTCTGGTCCGTCCATCTGTTGTCATGGCAACAGTAAAAATGCATTCAGCGGAAACCGGTTAGTAAATCAGCACGCATCAAAAGAAAAAGAAAAAAACTCGCCCTCTCCCTCTCTCTCTCTCTTTATCTCTCTCCCTCTCTCTTTCTATTTCTCTGTCTCTCTCAGATCCAACATCACATGTGGCCTTTACAGGGGAGAGAGAGGAACATGTAGAGCAGGGGGTCAAGCTCATTCCATGGAGGGCCGAGTGTCTGCTGGTTGTTGGTTTTTCCTTTCAATTAAGACCTGGACAACCAGGTGAGGGGAGTTCCTTACTAATTAGTGACCTTAATTCATAAATCAAGTACAAGGGTGGAGCGAAAACCTGCAGACACCCGGCCCTCCGTGGAATGAGTTTGACATGTGTGAGGTAACGGAAGGAGGCGGATATGTCAGCTGAAGGTTGCTCACAGCCCTAACGCTCTCTTCTATTTCCTTTGACCTTTATAACTGAATATCTAGCGGCTCAAAACATTCAAGTCAACAGCCAGTCTGGTCACACAGATGCAATATACATTAATTCACATCACTCTTCTAAAACCAACTAGTCTAGTGTTGTGAGATGTTTGACTTCTGTCATACATCTATAAATTCCTCATCCAGTACGCTCTCACTAATATTACTCACTACTATTACTCACTAATATTACTCACTACTATTACTCACTAATATTACACACTACTATTACACACTACTATTACTCACTACTATTACTCACTAATATTACTCACTAATATTACTCACTACTATTACTCACTAATATTACACACTAATATTACACACTACTATTACTCACTAATATTACTCACTACTATTACTCACTAATATTACACACTAATATTACTCACTACTATTACTCACTACTATTACTCACTAATAGTACTCACTACTATTACTCACTAATATTACTCACTAATATTACTCACTACTATTACTCACTAATATTACACACTAATATTACACACTAATATTACACACTACTATTACTCACTAATATTACACACTAATATTACACACTAATATTACTCACTACTATTACTCACTAATATTACTCACTACTATTACTCACTAATATTACACACTAATATTACTCACTACTATTACTCACTAATATTACTCACTAATATTACTCACTACTATTACTCACTAATATTACACACTAATATTACTCACTGCTATTACTCACTACTATTACTCACTAATATTACACACTACTATTACACACTAATATTACACACTACTATTACACACTAATATTACACACTACTATTACTCACTACTATTACTCACTAATATTACTCACTACTATTACTCACTACTATTACTCACTAATATTACACACTACTATTACTCACTACTATTACTCACTAATATTACTCACTACTATTACTCACTACTATTACTCACTAATATTACTCACTAATATTACTCACTAATATTACTCACTAATATTACACACTAATATTACTCACTACTATTACACACTACTATTACTCACTAATATTACTCACTACTATTACTCACTAATATTACACACTACTATTACTCACTACTATTACTCACTACTATTACTCACTAATATTACTCACTAATATTACTCACTACTATTACACACTACTATTACTCACTACTATTACTCACTACTATTACTCACTACTATTACTCACTAATATTACTCACTACTGTTACTCACTACTATTACACACTAATATTACACACTAATATTACTCACTACTATTACTCACTAATATTGCTCACTACTATTACTCACTACTATTACGCACTAATATTACTCACTACTATTACTCACTAATATTACACACTACTATTACTCACTACTATTACTCACTAATATTACTCACTAATATTACTCACTAATATTACTCACTACTATTACTCACTACTATTACTCACTACTATTACACACTAATATTACTCACTACTATTACTCACTACTATTACTCACTACTGTTACTCACTACTATTACTCACTAATATTACACACTAATATTACTCACTACTATTACTCACTACTATTACTCACTGATATTACTCACTACTATTACACACTAATATTACTCACTACTATTACTCACTAATATTACTCACTAATATTACACACTAATATTACTCACTACTATTACTCACTACTATTACTCACTACTATTACACACTAATATTACACACTAATATTACACACTAATATTACTCACTAATATTACTCACTAATATTACACACTACTATTACACACTACTATTACACACTAATATTACTCACTAATATTACTCACTAATATTACACACTACTATTACACACTAATATTACACACTAATATTACTCACTACTATTACTCACTAATATTACACACTACTATTACACACTAATATTACACACTACTATTACACACTAATATTACACACTACTATTACACACTAATATTACACACTACTATTACACTAATATTACTCACTACTATTACTCACTAATATTACACACTACTATTACACACTAATATTACACACTAATATTACTCACTAATATTACTCACTACTATTACACACTAATATTACACACTAATATTACACACTAATATTACACACTACTATTACACACTAATATTACTCACTACTATTACACACTACTATTACACACTAATATTACACACTAATATTACTCACTAATATTACTCACTAATATTACACACTAATATTACACACTAATATTACTCACTACTATTACTCACTAATATTACACACTACTATTACACACTAATATTACACACTAATATTACTCACTACTATTACTCACTACTATTACTCACTAATATTACACACTACTATTACACACTAATATTACACACTACTATTACTCACTACTATTACTCACTACTATTACTCACTAATATTACTCACTAATATTACTCACTAATATTACACACTACTATTACTCACTACTATTACACACTAATATTACACACTAATATTACACACAGAGAATGTGCCGGTTAAAGTCATGCAGTCCACTTTTGCTAAGTCAGCGACAGTGTGCAGACTACAGTCGTGGTTAGCTAACAGACAGGCAGAGTAGAGTCCCATTGGAAGTGATTAGGGAGGAAAGAGGACTGGATATGGAGCCAAGCAGGTTTCTACTTCTTTCTCTAGTTCAGCTTCAACAGAATACAAGTCACTTCATGGGTGAGGAGGCAGCCAGCTTCAACAGAATACAAGTCACCTCATGGGTGAGGAGGCAGCCAGCTTCAACAGAATACAAGTCACCTCATGGGTGAGGAGGCAGCCAGCTTCAACAGAATACAAGTCACTTCATGGGTGAGGAGGCAGCCAGCTTCAACAGAATACAAGTCATTTCATGGGTGAGGAGGCAGCCAGCTTCAACAGAATACAAGTCACTTCATGGGTGAGGAGGCAGCCAGCTTCAACAGAATACAAGTCACTTCATGGGTGAGGAGGCAGCCAGCTTCAACAAAATACAAGTCATTTCATGGGTGAGGAGGCAGCCAGCTTCAACAGAATACAAGTCATTTCATGTGTGAGGAGGCAGCCAGCTTCAACATAATACAAATCAGTTCATGGGTGAGGAGGCAGTCAGCTTCAACAGAATACAAGTCATTTCATGGGTGAGGAGGCAGCCAGCTTCAACAGAATACAAGTCATTTCATGGGTGAGGAGGCAGCCAGCTTCAACAGAATACAAGTAATTTCATGGGTGAGGAGGCAGCCAGCTTCAACAGAATACAAGTCACTTCATGGGTGAGGAGGCAGCCAGCTTCAACAGAATACAAGTCACTTCATGGGTGAGGAGGCAGCCAGCTTCAACAGAATACAAGTCACTTCATGGGTGAGGAGGCAGCCAGCTTCAACAAAATACAAGTCATTTCATGGGTGTGGAGGCAGCCAGCTTCAACAGAATACAAGTCATTTCATGTGTGAGGAGGCAGCCAGCTTCAACATAATACAAATCAGTTCATGGGTGAGGAGGCAGTCAGCTTCAACAGAATACAAGTCATTTCATGGGTGAGGAGGCAGCCAGCTTCAACAGAATACAAGTCATTTCATGGGTGAGGAGGCAGCCAGCTTCAACAGAATACAAGTCATTTCATGGGTGAGGAGGCAGCCAGCTTCAACAGAATACAAGTCACTTCATGGGTGAGGAGGCAGCCAGCTTCAACAGAATACAAGTCACTTCATGGGTGAGGAGGCAGCCAGCAAATAATGTGCTACTTACTCAAATATATACACACTATGGCTTCTGTGTGTTATTAAAATATGTGGATCTATCAGGTATGGCCGTTAGAATCACATGAATATTTGGATGCATTATTTATATCTATCAGTCTCTAGATAAGGAGGCTGGGTTGGTTGGACCAAACTCTGCTCTGACACGTTGGTCTGGCATGGTGCTATTGATATCTGTAGCCAGCTGACCTTGGAGAGAGACAATGAAATAAGGAGTGACTGTTACACTCCCCTAGGACATTATAAAACCTCAGCTGGCAAATGAAGCATGTTGTAGACTGTCTTATACCCCGGGGTCCTGTGCCCTCCCTAACCCTCATACACATTCATTAAGCAGTATTATACCCCTGTACCATCCTACAGACTGTGTTGAACCCCAGGCCCCTGTACCATCCTACAGACTGTGTTGAACCCCAGGCCCCTGTACCATCCTACAGACTGTGTTGAATCCCAGGCCCCTGTACCATCCTACAGACTGTGTTGTAGCCCAGGCCCCTGTACCATCCTACAGACTGTGTTGTAGCCCAGGCCCCTGTACCATCCTACAGACTGTGTTGAACCCCAGGCCCCTGTACCATCCTACAGACTGTGTTGAATCCCAGGCCCCTGTACCATCCTACAGACTGTGTTGAATCCCAGGCCCCTGTACCATCCTACAGACTGTGTTGAATCCCAGGCCCCTGTACCATCCTACAGACTGTGTTGTAGCCCAGGCCCCTGTACCATCCTACAGACTGTGTTGAAGCCCAGGCCCCTGTACCATCCTACAGACTGTGTTGAACCCCAGGCCCCTGTACCATCCTACAGACTGTGTTGAACCCCAGGCCCCTGTACCATCCTACAGACTGTGTTGAAGCCCAGGCCCCTGTACCATCCTACAGACTGTGTTGAACCCCAGGCCCCTGTACCATCCTACAGACTGTATTGTAGCCCAGGCCCCTGTACCATCCTACACAATCATTAACATTGTATATATAGAGTTAGTGTAAATGCTCACCTAAATATAGCCTTGGTGCTGTCACAGCCACATTTGAAGCCCTCAGCTCTGAAATGAGAGACAAAGGACAATTATCAGACACATTAACACACAGGGTTAGCTCTATAGTGGAGGAGAGCCACGTCAGGGACAGACCAGGGTTAGCTCTATAGTGGAGGAGCGCCACGTCAGGGACAGACCAGGGTTAGCTCTATAGTGGAGGAGCGCCACGTCAGGGACAGACCAGGGTTAGCTCTATAGTGGAGGAGAGCCACGTCAGGGACAGACCAGGGTTAGCTCTATAGTGGAGGAGAGCCACGTCAGGGACAGACCAGGGTTAGCTCTATAGTGGAGGAGAGCCACGTCAGGGACAGACCAGGGTTAGCTCTATAGTGGAGGAGAGCCACGTCAGGGACAGACCAGGGTTAGCTCTATAGTGGAGGAGAGCCACGTCAGGGACAGACCAGGGTTAGCTCTATAGTGGAGGAGAGCCACGTCAGGGACAGACCAGGGTTAGCTCTATAGTGGAGGAGCGCCACGTCAGGGACAGACCAGGGTTAGCTCTATAGTGGAGGAGCGCCACGTCAGGGACAGACCAGGGTTAGCTCTATAGTGGAGGAGCACCACGTCAGGGACAGACCAGGGTTAGCTCTATAGTGGAGGAGAGCCACGTCAGGGACAGACCAGGGTTAGCTCTATAGTGGAGGAGCGCCACGTCAGGGACAGACCAGGGTTAGCTCTATAGTGGAGGAGAGCCACGTCAGGGACAGACCAGGGTTAGCTCTATAGTGGAGGAGAGCCACGTCAGGGACAGACCAGGGTTAGCTCTATAGTGGAGGAGCGCCACGTCAGGGACAGACCAGGGTTAGCGCTATAGTGGAGGAGCGCCACGTCAGGGACAGACCAGGGTTAGCTCTATAGTGGAGGAGAGCCACGTCAGGGGACAGACCAGGGTTAGCTCTATAGTGGAGGAGAGCCACGTCAGGGACAGACCAGGGTTAGCTCTATAGTGGAGGAGCGCCACGTCAGGGACAGACCAGGGTTAGCTCTATAGTGGAGGAGAGCAAATGGATCCTGAAAGGAAGGGACCAACATAGGCCAAAGGCCGGCAGATGGCGATATTGAGTCGTTTCCATCTTACCGTCCAAACGCATTGTATGCAGCTGGCAATACACTGGTGTCCCCCGTGGACCGGTTCGTACCTAAAACATTATCCATTCAGGCTGCAAAGGCGTCGATTTCTTCCTTAACTAGATTTAATGGCGAGAAGGTGGAAAATAACTGGTAAAATGTGCGTACTTTCTTTACGAAACACCATTTTCCAACACCATGCTAAAGTGGCTAATACCTAGGAACGCTAGTCCCGGATGTTGCGTATTGCTTTCAGCCAATCAGGATGCAGCAGTCAGCCAGTTTACCCCTGGCTGAACGCAGGGCGTAACATTAGGAAGTTGTATTAGCCACTTTAGCATGGTGTTGGAAAATGGTGTTTCGTAAATAAAGTACGCATATTTTCCCAGTTATTTTCCACCTTCTCGCCATTAAATCTAGTTAAGGAGGAAATTGACGCCTTTGCAGCCTGAATGAATCATGTTTTAGGTACGAACTGGTCCACGGGGGGACACCAGTATATTGCCAGCTGCATACGATGCGTTTGGACGGTAAGATGGAACCATCAATACCAGATCAATATCGCCACCTGCCGGCCCACTGGGCTAGGATCAACACAGAGTATTACAGCGCCACGCTGCGCCGGTCTGGCTACCTGAAGCAGACCCTGGAGTTGGTCATGCGGAGGTCGACCACCTGCAGACTCTCGTCTCTGGAGCAGCTGAGGAGCTGGCGGTGGTCAGTAGAGATGTCCAGAGACGTTACCTTCCCCTGGAGAGGAACCTCCTGGGTACAGCTGGCAGCCCTGGGGGGAGGGGAAGGGAGGGAGGGGAGAGAGGGGAGAGAGGGGAGAGAGGGGAGAGAGGCAGTGAGTCACAGCTCAACATGGTCTAGTAGAGTTGTACCGTAGCAGGTCGCTAACTGTAATACAATAGTGAAAAGATTTATCAACATCATAGACCTGTAAACTACATACAGAGTTATTAAATGTTTGAATTATTAAAGAGTAGCAGGTTCTACTGAGGGAGAAACAGAAATCCCCCTGCATGTCTTGGAACACCTTACAAAATAATTTTAAACTGGAAGAACTTGTCCCGATTGGTGTTTTTAAATCTCTGATGAAGGATTTTGAGGCTGATTCCCTGACCTGTCAATGTCTTTAATTTGCTGTTTTTGATATTGTTATACTCTTGTGAATTCATGAATGGTTTTTACTAGATTACTTGTAGTTTTTCATGTTGTCTGTCTGTAATTTTTTGTAATGACTTGGTGCTGCCTATCTTGGCCAGGACGCTCTTGAAAAAGAGATTTTAAATCTCAATGAGCCCTTCCTGGTTAAATAAAGGTTAAATAAAAAATAATAAAAAAAATGTCGTTTATAGGGTTATTAGGGTGTAAGGTTAGGGTTATACCCTGCAGGTCTGTTATTAGGGTGTAAGGTTAGGGTTATACCCTGCAGGTCTGTTATTAGGGCGTAAGGTTAGGGTTATACCCTGCAGGTCTGTTATTAGGGTGTAAGGTTAGGGTTATACCCTGCAGGTCTGTTATTAGGGTGTAAGGTTAGGGTTATACCCTGCAGGTCTGTTATTAGGGTGTAAGGTTAGGGTTATACCCTGCAGGTCTGTTATTAGGGTGTAAGGTTAGGGTTATACCCTGCAGGTCTGTTATTAGGGTGGAAGGTTAGGGTTATACCCTGCAGGTCTGTTATTAGGGTGTAAGGGTTATACCCTGCAGGTCTGTTATTAGGGTGTAAGGTTAGGGTTATACCCTGCAGGTCTGTTATTAGGGTGTAAGGTTAGGGTTATACCCTGCAGGTCTGTTATTAGGGTGTAAGGTTAGGGTTATACCCTGCAGGTCTGTTATTAGGGTGTAAGGTTAGGGTTATACCCTGCAGGTCTGTTATTAGGGTGTAAGGTTAGGGTTATACCCTGCAGGTCTGTTATTAGGGTGTAAGGTTAGGGTTATACCCTGCAGGTCTGTTATTAGGGTGTAAGGTTAGGGTTATACCCTGCAGGTCTGTTATTAGGGTGTAAGGTTAGGGTTATACCCCGCAGGTCTGTTATTAGGGTGTAAGGTTAGGGTTATACCCCGCAGGTCTGTTATTAGGGTGTAAGGTTAGGGTTATACCCTGCAGGTCTGTTATTAGGGTGTAAGGTTAGGGTTATACCCTGCAGGTCTGTTATTAGGGTGGAAGGTTAGGGTTATACCCCGCAGGTCTGTTATTAGGGTGTAAGGTTAGGGTTATACCCTGCAGGTCTGTTATTAGGGTGTAAGGTTAGGGTTATACCCTGCAGGTCTGTTATTGGGGTGTAAGGTTAGGGTTATACCCTGCAGGTCTGTTGGGCTGTAGTGATTCACTATCTACATGCTGAAACTAAATAATATAGAATTAAAACACCAAATATTGTTGCGCAGCAAATTTCCCCAATGTCATATCAGGGACAACCCCAAAACAGAAGGGGGTCGGGGGGGATGTTGAGAGAGACTATTATGTGGGTTGACTGTTGCTAAGCGACAGCGGAACATGAGAGGCTGCAGTTGAGGGCTAGCAGGGGAGTGAAGGAGAGATGTCAGAGAGAGAGAGAGAGAGAGAGAGAGAGAGGAAGAGAGAGAGAGAGAGAGAGAGAGAGAGAGAGAGAGAGAGAGAGAGAAAGAGAGAGAGAGAGAGAGAGAGAGAGAGAGAGAGAGAGAGAGAGAGAGAGAGAGAGAGAGAGAGACAGAGAGAGAGAGAGGGAGAGAGAGGGAGAGACAGAGACAGAGAGAGAGGGGGGCTCTTCTGCTGCTTAGAGCTAACAACCACCACCATCATCTCCAACACACAGAAGAACACAGCAGGGAATAGAGAATATGCACATAGTAATGTAGAGACAATATAATGTCCGTGGTAATGTAGAGAGAAGCAAGTAGATATAATGTACTAAATGGTAGATCAGAGAGAGGAGAGCTGAACAGGATCATATTGCCAGTATGTTCTGTGGTGATCACGTCATCTGTCAGCTATACAAGCTGATCTACTGTACTGTTGAAAAAGTAAGACACTGAACATAATGACCATAATAATAGCTCAAAACATAACACATGTAATGCTAATTAGTTTGGACAATGCCATTACAACTATATCAGGACGGATTAATAAATATAACTGGCTGGGGTATCAATTAACCACATTACTGTGAAGGTGTTAACAGAACGTCAGTTAGCCCAGCTGATACCAAACAGAAGAGGCTATATCTACCGTTAGCTAACCCTATATCTAACCCTAACCCTATATCTAACCCTAACCCTATATCTAACCCTATATCTAACGTTAGCTAACCCTAACCCTATAGCTACAGTTAGCTAACCCTATAGCTACTGTTAGCTAACCCTATAGCTACCGTTAGCTAACCCTATATATACCGTTAGCTAACCCTATATCTAACGTTAGCTAACCCTAACCCTATAGCTACCGTTAGCTAACCCTATATCTAACGTTAGCTAACCCTATATCTAACGTTAGCTAACCCTATATCTAACGTTAGCTAACCCTATATCTAACGTTAGCTAACCCTATATCTAACGTTAGCAAACCCTATATCTAACGTTAGCAAACTCTATATCTAACGTTAGCTAACCCTAACCCTATAGCTACCATTAACTAACCCTGACCCTATACACTACATGACCAAAGGTATGTGGACACCTGCTCGTCGAACATCTCATTCCAGAATCAATGGCATTAATATGGAGTCGGTACTCCCTTTGCTGCTATAACAGCCTCCACTCTTCTGGGAAGGCTTTTCAATAGATGTTGGAACATTGCTGCGGGGACTTGCTTCCATTCAGCCACAAGAGCATTAGTGAGGTTGGGCGATTAGGCCTGGCTCGCAGTCGGCATTCCAATTCATCCCAAAGGTGTTCGATGGGGTTGAGGTCAGGGCTCTGTGCAGGCCAGTCAAGTTCTTCCACATCGATCTCGACAAACCATTTCTATATGGACCTCGCTTTGTGCATGCGGGCATTGTCATGCTGAAACAGGAAAGGGCCTTCCCCAAACTGTTGCCACAAAGTTGGAAGCACAGAATCGTCTAGAATTTCATTGTATGCTGTAGCATTAAGATTTCCCTTCACTGGAACTAAGGGGCCTAGCTCGAACCATGAAAAACAGCCTCATTCCTCCTCCACCAAACTTTACAGTTGGCACTATGCATTCGGGCAGGTAGCGTTCTCTTGGCATCCGCCAAACCCAGATTCGTCCGTCGGACTGCCAGATGGTGAAGCGTGACTCATCACTCCAGAGAACGCATTTCCACTGCTCCAAAAAGTCAAATTGCGGCGAGCTTCACACCACTCCAGCCAACGCTTGGCATTGGTGATCTTATTGTGCTGACGTTGCTTCCAGAGGCAGTTTGGAACTCGGTAGTGAGTGTTGCAACCGAGGATAGATGATTTTTACAGTTAACGGCCTCAGAAATTGCAGCCCAAATAAATGCTTCACAAAGTTCAAGTCACAGACACATCTCAACATCAACTGTTCAGAGGGGACTGTGTGAATCAGGCCTTCATTGTCGAATTGCTGCAAAGAAACCACTACTAAATGACACCAATAAGAAGAAGAGACCTGCTTGGTGCAAGAAACACGAGCAATGGACATTAGACCGGTGGAAATGTGTCCTTTGGTCTGGAGTCCAAATTTGAGATTTTTGGTTCCAACCACTGTGTCTTTGTGAGACGCGGTGTGGGTGAACGGATGATCTCTGCATGTGTAGTTCCCACCGTAAAGCATGGAAGAGGAGGCGTTATGGTGTGGGGGTGCTTTGCTGGTGACACTGTCTGTCAGGGTTAGGGGTGAAAGGTTAGGAGAGAAACAGACATGTAGTCAGGGTTAGGGGTTAGGGGAGAGACAGACATGTAGTCAGGGTTAGGGGTTAGAGGAGAGACAGACATGTAGTCAGGGTTAGGGGTTAGGGGTTAGGGGAGAGACAGACATGTAGTCAGGGTTAGGGGTTAGGGGAGAGACAGACATGTAGTCAGGGTTAGGGGTTAGAGGAGAGACAGACATGTAGTCAGGGTTAGGGGTTAGGGGAGAGACAGACATGTAGTCAGGGTTAGGGGTTAGAGGAGAGACAGACATGTAGTCAGGGTTAGGGGTTAGGGGTTAGGGGAGAGACAGACATGTAGTCAGGGTTAGGGGTTAGGGGTTAGGGGAGAGACAGACATGTAGTCAGGGTTAGGGGAGAGACAGACATGTAGTCAGGGTTAGGGGTTAGGGGAGAGACAGACATGTAGTCAGGGTTAGGGGTTAGGGGAGAGACAGACATGTAGTCAGGGTTAGGGGTTAGGGGAGAGACAGACATGTAGTCAGGGTTAGGGGTTAGGGGAGAGACAGACATGTAGTCAGGGTTAGGGGTTAGGGGAGAGACAGACATGTAGTCAGGGTTAGGGGTTAGGGGAGAGACAGACATGTAGTCAGGGTTAGGGGTTAGGGGAGAGACAGACATGTAGTCAGGGTTAGGGGTTAGGGGTTAGGGGAGAGACAGACATGTAGTCAGGGTTAGGGGTTAGGGGAGAGACAGACATGTAGTCAGGGTTAGGGGTTAGAGGAGAGACAGACATGTAGTCAGGGTTAGGGGTTAGGGGAGAGACAGACATGTAGTCAGGGTTAGGGGTTAGGGGAGAGACAGACATGTAGTCAGGGTTAGGGGAGAAACAGACATGTAGTCAGGGTTAGGGGAGAGACAGACATGTAGTCAGGGTTAGGGGTTAGAGGAGAGACAGACATGTAGTCAGGGTTAGGGGTTAGAGGAGAGACAGACATGTAGTCAGGGTTAGGGGTTAGGGGAGAGACAGACATGTAGTCAGGGTTAGGGGTTAGGGGTTAGGGGAGAGACAGACATGTAGTCAGGGTTAGGGGTTAGGGGTTAGGGGAGAGACAGACATGTAGTCAGGGTTAGGGGTTAGGGGTTAGGGGAGAGACAGACATGTAGTCAGGGTTAGGGGTTAGGGGAGAGACAGACATGTAGTCAGGGTTAGGGGTTAGGGGAGAGACAGACATGTAGTCAGGGTTAGGGGTTAGGGGTTAGGGGTTAGGGGAGAGACAGACATGTAGTCAGGGTTAGGGGTTAGGGGTTAGGGGAGAGACAGACATGTAGTCAGGGTTAGGGGTTAGGGGTTAGGGGAGAGACAGACATGTAGTCAGGGTTAGGGGTTAGAGGAGAGACAGACATGTAGTCAGGGTTAGGGGTTAGGGGAGAGACAGACATGTAGTCAGGGTTAGGGGTTAGGGGAGAGACAGACATGTAGTCAGGGTTAGGGGTTAGGGGAGAGACAGACATGTAGTCAGGGTTAGGGGTTAGGGGAGAGACAGACATGTAGTCAGGGTTAGGGGTTAGGGGAGAGACAGACATGTAGTCAGGGTTAGGGGTTAGGGGAGAGACAGACATGTAGTCAGGGTTAGGGGTTAGGGGAGAGACAGACATGTAGTCAGGGTTAGGGGTTAGGGGAGAGACAGACATGTAGTCAGGGTTAGGGGTTAGAGGAGAGACAGACATGTAGTCAGGGTTAGGGGTTAGAGGTTAGGGGAGAGACAGACATGTAGTCAGGGTTAGGGGTTAGGGGAGAGACAGACATGTAGTCAGGGTTAGGGGTTAGGGGAGAGACAGACATGTAGTCAGGGTTAGGGGTTAGGGGAGAGACAGACATGTAGTCAGGGTTAGGGGTGAGGGGAGAGACAGACATGTAGTCAGGGTTAGGGGTTAGAGGAGAGACAGACATGTAGTCAGGGTTAGGGGTTAGGGGAGAGACAGACATGTAGTCAGGGTTAGGGGTTAGGGGAGAGACAGACATGTAGTCAGGGTTAGGGGAGAGACAGACATGTAGTCAGGGTTAGGGGTTAGGGGAGAGACAGACATGTAGTCAGGGTTAGGGGTTAGGGGAGAGACAGACATGTAGTCAGGGTTAGGGGTTAGGGGAGAGACAGACATGTAGTCAGGGTTAGGGGTTAGGGGTTAGGGGAGAGACAGACATGTAGTCAGGGTTAGGGGTTAGGGGAGAGACAGACATGTAGTCAGGGTTAGGGGTTAGGGGAGAGACAGACATGTAGTCAGGGTTAGGGGTTAGGGGAGAGACAGACATGTAGTCAGGGTTAGGGGTTAGGGGAGAGACAGACATGTAGTCAGGGTTAGAGGTTAGGGGAGAGACAGACATGTAGTCAGGGTTAGGGGTTAGGGGAGAGACAGACATGTAGTCAGGGTTAGGGGTTAGGGGAGAGACAGACATGTAGTCAGGGTTAGGGGAGAGACAGACATGTAGTCAGGGTTAGGGGAGAGACAGACATGTAGTCAGGGTTAGGGGAGAGACAGACATGTAGTCAGGGTTAGGGGAGAGACAGACATGTAGTCAGGGTTAGGGGTTAGGGGAGAGACAGACATGTAGTCAGGGTTAGGGGAGAGACAGACATGTAGTCAGGGTTAGGGGTTAGGGGAGAGACAGACATGTAGTCAGGGTTAGGGGTTAGGGGAGAGACAGACATGTAGTCAGGGTTAGGGGTTAGGGGAGAGACAGACATGTAGTCATGGTTAGAGGAGAGACAGACATGTAGTCAGGGTTAGGGGTTAGGGGAGAGACAGACATGTAGTCAGGGTTAGGGGTTAGGGGAGAGACAGACATGTAGTCAGGGTTAGGGGAGAGACAGACATGTAGTCAGGGTTAGGGGTTAGGGGAGAGACAGACATGTAGTCAGGGTTAGGGGAGAGACAGACATGTAGTCAGGGTTAGGGGTTAGGGGAGAGACAGACATGTAGTCAGGGTTAGGGGAGAGACAGACATGTAGTCAGGGTTAGGGGTTAGGGGAGAGACAGACATGTAGTCAGGGTTAGGGGTTAGGGGAGAGACAGACATGTAGTCAGGGTTAGGGGTGAGGGGAGAGACAGACATGTAGTCAGGGTTAGGGGTGAGGGGAGAGACAGACATGTAGTCAGGGTTAGGGGTTAGGGGAGAGACAGACATGTAGTCAGGGTTAGGGGTTAGGGGAGAGACAGACATGTAGTCAGGGTTAGGGGTTAGGGGAGAGACAGACATGTAGTCAGTGTTAGGGGTTAGGGGAGAGACAGACATGTAGTCAGGGTTAGGGGTTAGGGGAGAGACAGACATGTAGTCAGGGTTAGGGGTTAGGGGAGAGACAGACATGTAGTCAGGGTTAGGGGTGAGGGGAGAGACAGACATGTAGTCAGGGTTAGGGGTTAGGGGAGAGACAGACATGTAGTCAGGGTTAGGGGAGAGACAGACATGTAGTCAGGGTTAGGGGTTAGGGGAGAGACAGACATGTAGTCAGGGTTAGGGGTTAGGGGAGAGACAGACATGTAGTCAGGGTTAGGGGAGAGACAGACATGTAGTCAGGGTTAGGGGTTAGGGGTTAGGGGAGAGAAACAGACATGTAGTCAGGGTTAGGGGTTAGGGGAGAGACAGACATGTAGTCAGGGTTAGGGGTTAGAGGAGAGACAGACATGTAGTCAGGGTTAGGGGTTAGGGGAGAGACAGACATGTAGTCAGGGTTAGGGGTTAGGGGTTAGGGGAGAGACAGACATGTAGTCAGGGTTAGGGGTTAGGGGAGAGACAGACATGTAGTCAGGGTTAGGGGTTAGGGGAGAGACAGACATGTAGTCAGGGTTAGGGGTTAGGGGTTAGGGGTTAGGGGAGAGACAGACATGTAGTCAGGGTTAGGGGTTAGGGGTTAGGGGAGAGACAGACATGTAGTCAGGGTTAGGGGTTAGGGGAGAGACAGACATGTAGTCAGGGTTAGGGGTTAGAGGAGAGACAGACATGTAGTCAGGGTTAGGGGTTAGGGGAGAGACAGACATGTAGTCAGGGTTAGGGGTTAGGGGAGAGACAGACATGTAGTCAGGGTTAGGGGTTAGGGGAGAGACAGACATGTAGTCAGGGTTAGGGGTTAGGGGAGAGACAGACATGTAGTCAGGGTTAGGGGTTAGGGGAGAGACAGACATGTAGTCAGGGTTAGGGGTTAGAGGAGAGACAGACATGTAGTCAGGGTTAGGGGTTAGAGGTTAGGGGAGAGACAGACATGTAGTCAGGGTTAGGGGTTAGGGGAGAGACAGACATGTAGTCAGGGTTAGGGGTTAGGGGAGAGACAGACATGTAGTCAGGGTTAGGGGTTAGGGGAGAGACAGACATGTAGTCAGGGTTAGGGGTGAGGGGAGAGACAGACATGTAGTCAGGGTTAGGGGTTAGAGGAGAGACAGACATGTAGTCAGGGTTAGGGGTTAGGGGAGAGACAGACATGTAGTCAGGGTTAGGGGTTAGGGGAGAGACAGACATGTAGTCAGGGTTAGGGGAGAGACAGACATGTAGTCAGGGTTAGGGGTTAGGGGAGAGACAGACATGTAGTCAGGGTTAGGGGTTAGGGGAGAGACAGACATGTAGTCAGGGTTAGGGGTTAGGGGAGAGACAGACATGTAGTCAGGGTTAGGGGTTAGGGGTTAGGGGAGAGACAGACATGTAGTCAGGGTTAGGGGTTAGGGGAGAGACAGACATGTAGTCAGGGTTAGGGGTTAGGGGAGAGACAGACATGTAGTCAGGGTTAGGGGTTAGGGGAGAGACAGACATGTAGTCAGGGTTAGGGGTTAGGGGAGAGACAGACATGTAGTCAGGGTTAGAGGTTAGGGGAGAGACAGACATGTAGTCAGGGTTAGGGGTTAGGGGAGAGACAGACATGTAGTCAGGGTTAGGGGTTAGGGGAGAGACAGACATGTAGTCAGGGTTAGGGGAGAGACAGACATGTAGTCAGGGTTAGGGGAGAGACAGACATGTAGTCAGGGTTAGGGGAGAGACAGACATGTAGTCAGGGTTAGGGGAGAGACAGACATGTAGTCAGGGTTAGGGGTTAGGGGAGAGACAGACATGTAGTCAGGGTTAGGGGAGAGACAGACATGTAGTCAGGGTTAGGGGTTAGGGGAGAGACAGACATGTAGTCAGGGTTAGGGGTTAGGGGAGAGACAGACATGTAGTCAGGGTTAGGGGAGAGACAGACATGTAGTCAGGGTTAGGGGTTAGGGGAGAGACAGACATGTAGTCAGGGTTAGGGGTTAGGGGAGAGACAGACATGTAGTCAGGGTTAGGGGAGAGACAGACATGTAGTCAGGGTTAGGGGTTAGGGGAGAGACAGACATGTAGTCATGGTTAGAGGAGAGACAGACATGTAGTCAGGGTTAGGGGTTAGGGGAGAGACAGACATGTAGTCAGGGTTAGGGGTTAGAGGAGAGACAGACATGTAGTCAGGGTTAGGGGTTAGGGGAGAGACAGACATGTAGTCAGGGTTAGGGGTTAGGGGAGAGACAGACATGTAGTCAGGGTTAGGGGAGAGACAGACATGTAGTCAGGGTTAGGGGTTAGGGGAGAGACAGACATGTAGTCAGGGTTAGGGGTTAGGGGAGAGACAGACATGTAGTCAGGGTTAGGGGAGAGACAGACATGTAGTCAGGGTTAGGGGTTAGGGGAGAGACAGACATGTAGTCAGGGTTAGGGGAGAGACAGACATGTAGTCAGGGTTAGGGGTTAGGGGAGAGACAGACATGTAGTCAGGGTTAGGGGTTAGGGGAGAGACAGACATGTAGTCAGGGTTAGGGGTTAGGGGAGAGACAGACATGTAGTCAGGGTTAGGGGTGAGGGGAGAGACAGACATGTAGTCAGGGTTAGGGGTGAGGGGAGAGACAGACATGTAGTCAGGGTTAGGGGTTAGGGGAGAGACAGACATGTAGTCAGGGTTAGGGGTTAGGGGAGAGACAGACATGTAGTCAGGGTTAGGGGTTAGGGGAGAGACAGACATGTAGTCAGGGTTAGGGGTTAGGGGAGAGACAGACATGTAGTCAGGGTTAGGGGTTAGGGGAGAGACAGACATGTAGTCAGGGTTAGGGGTTAGGGGAGAGACAGACATGTAGTCAGGGTTAGGGGTGAGGGGAGAGACAGACATGTAGTCAGGGTTAGGGGTTAGGGGAGAGACAGACATGTAGTCAGGGTTAGGGGTGAGGGGAGAGACAGACATGTAGTCAGGGTTAGGGGTTAGGGGAGAGACAGACATGTAGTCAGGGTTAGGGGAGAGACAGACATGTAGTCAGGGTTAGGGGTTAGGGGAGAGACAGACATGTAGTCAGGGTTAGGGGTTAGGGGAGAGACAGACATGTAGTCAGGGTTAGGGGAGAGACAGACATGTAGTCAGGGTTAGGGGTTAGGGGAGAGACAGACATGTAGTCAGGGTTAGGGGTTAGGGGAGAGACAGACATGTAGTCAGGGTTAGGGGTTAGGGGAGAGAAACAGACATGTAGTCAGGGTTAGGGGTTAGGGGAGAGACAGACATGTAGTCAGGGTTAGGGGTTAGGGGAGAGACAGACATGTAGTCAGGGTTAGGGGTTAGGGGAGAGAAACAGACATGTAGTCAGGGTTAGGGGTTAGGGGAGAGACAGACATGTAGTCAGGGTTAGGGGTTAGAGGAGAGACAGACATGTAGTCAGGGTTAGGGGTTAGGGGAGAGACAGACATGTAGTCAGGGTTAGGGGTTAGGGGAGAGACAGACATGTAGTCAGGGTTAGGGGTTAGGGGAGAGACAGACATGTAGTCAGGGTTAGGGGAGAAACAGACATGTAGTCAGGGTTAGGGGTTAGGGGTTAGGGGAGAGACAGACATGTAGTCAGGGTTAGGGGAGAGACAGACATGTAGTCAGGGTTAGGGGTTAGGGGAGAGACAGACATGTAGTCAGGGTTAGGGGTTAGGGGAGAGACAGACATGTAGTCAGGGTTAGGGGTTAGGGGAGAGACAGACATGTAGTCAGGGTTAGGGGTTAGGGGAGAGACAGACATGTAGTCAGGGTTAGGGGTGAGGGGAGAGACAGACATGTAGTCAGGGTTAGGGGTTAGGGGAGAGACAGACATGTAGTCAGGGTTAGGGGTTAGGGGAGAGACAGACATGTAGTCAGGGTTAGGGGTTAGGGGAGAGACAGACATGTAGTCAGGGTTAGGGGTTAGGGGAGAGACAGACATGTAGTCAGGGTTAGGGGTTAGGGGAGAGACAGACATGTAGTCAGGGTTAGGGGTTAGGGGAGAGACAGACATGTAGTCAGGGTTAGGGGTTAGGGGAGAAACAGACATGTAGTCAGGGTTAGGGGTTAGGGGTTAGGGGAGAGACAGACATGTAGTCAGGGTTAGGGGAGAGACAGACATGTAGTCAGGGTTAGGGGTTAGGGGAGAGACAGACATGTAGTCAGGGTTAGGGGTTAGGGGTTAGGGGAGAGACAGACATGTAGTCAGGGTTAGGGGTTAGGGGAGAGACAGACATGTAGTCAGGGTTAGGGGTTAGGGGAGAGACAGACATGTAGTCAGGGTTAGGGGTTAGGGGAGAGACAGACATGTAGTCAGGGTTAGGGGTTAGGGGAGAGACAGACATGTAGTCAGGGTTAGGGGTTAGGGGAGAGACAGACAAGTAGTCAGGGTTAGGGGTTAGGGGAGAGACAGACATGTAGTCAGGGTTAGGGGTTAGGGGAGAGACAGACATGTAGTCAGGGTTAGGGGTTAGGGGAGAGACAGACATGTAGTCAGGGTTAGGGGTTAGGGGAGAGACAGACATGTAGTCAGGGTTAGGGGAGAAACAGACATGTAGTCAGGGTTAGGGGTTAGGGGTTAGGGGAGAGACAGACATGTAGTCAGGGTTAGGGGAGAGACAGACATGTAGTCAGGGTTAGGGGTGAGGGGAGAGACAGACATGTAGTCAGGGTTAGGGGTTAGGGGAGAGACAGACATGTAGTCAGGGTTAGGGGTTAGGGGAGAGACAGACATGTAGTCAGGGTTAGGGGTTAGGGGAGAGACAGACATGTAGTCAGGGTTAGGGGTTAGGGGAGAGACAGACATGTAGTCAGGGTTAGGGGTTAGGGGAGAGACAGACATGTAGTCAGGGTTAGGGGTTAGGGGAGAGACAGACATGTAGTCAGGGTTAGGGGTTAGGGGAGAGACAGACATGTAGTCAGGGTTAGGGGTTAGGGGAGAGACAGACATGTAGTCAGGGTTAGGGGTTAGGGGAGAGACAGACATGTAGTCAGGGTTAGGGGTTAGGGGAGAGACAGACATGTAGTCAGGGTTAGGGGTTAGGGGAGAGACAGACATGTAGTCAGGGTTAGGGGTTAGGGGAGAGACAGACATGTAGTCAGGGTTAGGGGTTAGGGGAGAGACAGACATGTAGTCAGGGTTAGGGGTTAGGGGAGAAACAGACATTGAGGTAGATCTCTTCTGGCAAATTCTGAGGTCATTATTCCGATTTCACTGAGCCATCTCAGAATGAAAGCAGACAGGTTCAGTCTTTAAGAGCTAGACGCTTCAGACCTCAAAGACTCAACAGTCACAGACAACTTAGTGCAAGATAAAAAATAACATACTGGCAGAGTCCAGAGTAGCGCTGTAATGCTACTGGTCAGTAGAGTAGCGCTGTAATGCTACTGGTCAGTACAGAGTAGCACTGTAATGCTACTGGTCAGTAGAGTAGCACTGTAATGCTACTGGTCAGTACAGAGTAGCACTGTAATGCTACTGGTCAGTACAGAGTAGCACTGTAATGCTACTGGTCAGTAGAGTAGCGCTGTAATGCTACTGGTCAGTACAGAGTAGCACTGTAATGCTACTGGTCAGTACAGAGTAGCGCTGTAATGCTACTGGTCAGTAGAGTAGCGCTGTAATGCTACTGGTCAGTAGAGTAGCGCTGTAATGCTACTGGTCAGTACAGAGTAGCACTGTAATGCTACTGGTCAGTACAGAGTAGCGCTGTAATGCTACTGGTCAGTAGAGTAGCGCTGTATTGCTAGTAGCGCTGTAATGCTACTGGTCAGTAGAGTAGCGCTGTATTGCTAGTAGCGCTGTAATGCTACTGGTCAGTAGAGTAGCGCTGTAATGCTACTGGTCAGTAGAGTAGCGCTGTATTGCTAGTAGCGCTGTAATGCTACTGGTCAGTAGAGTAGCGCTGTAATGCTACTGGTCAGTAGAGTAGCGCTGTAATGCTACTGGTCAGTAGAGTAGCGCTGTATTGCTAGTAGCGCTGTAATGCTACTGGTCAGTACAGAGTAGCACTGTAATGCTACTGGTCAGTACAGAGTAGCGCTGTAATGCTACTGGTCAGTCCAGAGTAGCGCTGTAATGCTACTGGTCAGTACAGAGTAGCGCTGTAATGCTACTGGTCAGTACAGAGTAGCGCTGTAATGCTACTGGTCAGTACAGAGTAGCGCTGTAATGCTACTGGTCAGTACAGAGTAGCGCTGTAATGCTACTGGTCAGTACAGAGTAGCGCTGTAATGCTACTGGTCAGTACAGAGTAGCGCTGTAATGCTACTGGTCAGTAGAGTAGCGCTGTATTGCTAGTAGCGCTGTAATGCTACTGGTCAGTAGAGTAGCGCTGTATTGCTAGTAGCGCTGTAATGCTACTGGTCAGTAGAGTAGCGCTGTAATGCTACTGGTCAGTAGAGTAGCGCTGTAATGCTACTGGTCAGTAGAGTAGCGCTGTAATGCTACTGGTCAGTAGAGTAGCGCTGTATTGCTAGTAGCGCTGTAATGCTACTGGTCAGTAGAGTAGCTCTGTATTGCTAGTAGCGCTGTAATGCTACTGGTCAGTAGAGTAGCGCTGTAATGCTACTGGTCAGTACAGAGTAGCACTGTAATGCTACTGGTCAGTACAGAGTAGCGCTGTAATGCTACTGGTCAGTAGAGTAGCGCTGTAATGCTACTGGTCAGTACAGAGTAGCGCTGTAATGCTACTGGTCAGTACAGAGTAGCGCTGTAATGCTACTGGTCAGTAGAGTAGCGCTGTAATGCTACTGGTCAGTACAGAGTAGCACTGTAATGCTACTGGTCAGTACAGAGTAGCGCTGTAATGCTACTGGTCAGTACAGAGTAGCGCTGTAATGCTACTGGTCAGTACAGAGTAGCGCTGTAATGCTACTGGTCAGTAGAGTAGCGCTGTATTGCTAGTAGCGCTGTAATGCTACTGGTCAGTAGAGTAGCGCTGTAATGCTACTGGTCAGTACAGAGTAGCACTGTAATGCTACTGGTCAGTACAGAGTAGCGCTGTAATGCTACTGGTCAGTAGAGTAGCGCTGTAATGCTACTGGTCAGTACAGAGTAGCGCTGTAATGCTACTGGTCAGTACAGA
Source organism: Coregonus lavaretus (assembly GCF_964263955.1). Classification (NCBI taxonomy): domain Eukaryota; kingdom Metazoa; phylum Chordata; class Actinopteri; order Salmoniformes; family Salmonidae; genus Coregonus; species Coregonus lavaretus. The sequence continues at coordinate 334,418 of NW_028166048.1, forward strand.
GTAGCGCTGTAATGCTACTGGTCAGTACAGAGTAGCGCTGTAATGCTACTGGTCAGTAGAGTAGCGCTGTATTGCTACTGGTCAGTACAGAGTAGCGCTGTAATGCTACTGGTCAGTAGAGTAGCGCTGTATTGCTAGTAGCGCTGTAATGCTACTGGTCAGTAGAGTAGCGCTGTAATGCTACTGGTCAGTACAGAGTAGCACTGTAATGCTACTGGTCAGTAGAGTAGCGCTGTAATGCTACTGGTCAGTACAGAGTAGCGCTGTAATGCTACTGGTCAGTAGAGTAGCGCTGTAATGCTACTGGTCAGTACAGAGTAGCACTGTAATGCTACTGGTCAGTACAGAGTAGCGCTGTAATGCTACTGGTCAGTACAGAGTAGCGCTGTAATGCTACTGGTCAGTAGAGTAGCGCTGTATTGCTAGTAGCGCTGTAATGCTACTGGTCAGTAGAGTAGCGCTGTAATGCTACTGGTCAGTAGAGTAGCGCTGTAATGCTACTGGTCAGTAGAGTAGCGCTGTAATGCTACTGGTCAGTAGAGTAGCGCTGTATTGCTAGTAGCGCTGTAATGCTACTGGTCAGTAGAGTAGCGCTGTAATGCTACTGGTCAGTAGAGTAGCGCTGTATTGCTAGTAGCGCTGTAATGCTACTGGTCAGTAGAGTAGCGCTGTAATGCTACTGGTCAGTACAGAGTAGCGCTGTAATGCTACTGGTCAGTACAGAGTAGCGCTGTAATGCTACTGGTCAGTATATATGGTTAGGGTTACAGCTATATGGGAGTGTTCCTACCTGCTGTCCCAGAAGCGTATCTTCCTGTCATAGTGTCCACTGATGATGACGTGGTCAGAACACACCACATCACTGCAGTAAGATAGAACCTCAATGGTCTGGATACCTGGGGGGGAGGGTTGGGGAGAGAGATAGAACCTCAATGGTCTGGATACCTGGGGGGAGAGCGATATAACCTATTTGTCCATTTCTCTGAAGGATTACGGCCAGGGGTCACTGTAGGGTCAGGGGTCAGGGGTCAGGGTTAGAGTAAGGTCAGTCAATAACTTACAAGCAGCGCGGTGGAGATCCCAGATCTTCACGGTTCTGTCTGCACTTCCTGTCACCACCTGCCGCAGGCTGCATTTAAACTTGGCTGCTGTCACTTTACGCGAGTGGCCGGTCAGAGTGATCTGTGGAGTAGCCACACACACACACACACACCACACACACCACACACAACACACACAACACACACCACACACAGACACACAGACACACACACACACACACACACAGACACACACACAGACACACACAACACACACACACAACGTTTTCCTCAGCTGGGTCATCATTCTAAACAAGAGTATTTATATTTTTACACTCATCACTATCTCTCCAATCTCTCTAAACATAGGTCATATAAAAATGTACTATTAACCCTGTTCTCCATCCACAATCTTTTAATCATCCTTTTGCTTCAAAACATTGCAAATACTCTGGAAACAGTTTCATAACAAACGTTCCTATCGTTATTAAGTCAACCAACACCTGGGAGTAAAAGGGATCTTGTCATTGGTACAGATTACACTACACTGCTCTGTCTTCATTACACAGACACCCTGAACAGACCCTATCCAGCGCCACAATATATATGTGTGTGTAACTGTGTGTGTGTGTGTGTGTAACTGTGTGTGTGTGTGTGTGTGTGTGTGTGTGTGTAACTGTGTGTATCAGACTGGTCGCTTGGTTACCTTGGGAACAGAGTCATCCAGCCGCCAGAACAGAGCTGATTTATCATATGACGCTGCTAAAACCCTGGTGCCCTAATGATGGGTTAGACACACACACACACACACACACACACACACACACACACACACACACACACATAGCATCATTTCAACACATTACATCACTGTAAGCATCCACCACACACTGTAATATGACTAGAGATTATACACCACACCCTGTAATATGACTAGAGATTATACACCAAACACTTGGGGGGGGATCAGACAGACAGATAAACCCCAAGTGTTTGGTGTATAATCTCTAGTCATATTACAGTGTGTGGTGTATAATCTCTAGTCATATTACAGGGTGTGGTGTATAATCTCTAGTCATATTACAGGGTGTGGTGTATAATCTCTAGTCATATTACAGTGTGTGGTGTATAATCTCTAGTCATATTACAGTGTGTGGTGTATAATCTCTAGTCATATTACAGGGTGTGGTGTATAATCTCTAGTCATATTACAGTGTGTGGTGTATAATCTCTAGTCATATTACAGTGTGTGGTGTATAATCTCTAGTCATATTACAGTGTGTGGTGTATAATCTCTAGTCATATTACAGGGTGTGGTGTATAATCTCTAGTCATATTACAGTGTGTGGTGTATAATCTCTAGTCATATTACAGTGTGTGGTGTATAATCTCTAGTCATATTACAGTGTGTGGTGTATAATCTCTAGTCATATTACAGGGTGTGGTGTATAATCTCTAGTCATATTACAGTGTGTGGTGTATAATCTCTAGTCATATTACAGTGTGTGGTGTATAATCTCTAGTCATATTACAGTGTGTGGTGTATAATCTCTAGTCATATTACAGGGTGTGGTGTATAATCTCTAGTCATATTACAGTGTGTGGTGTATAATCTCTAGTCATATTACAGTGTGTGGTGTATAATCTCTAGTCATATTACAGTGTGTGGTGTATAATCTCTAGTCATATTACAGGGTGTGGTGTATAATCTCTAGTCATATTACAGTGTGTGGTGTATAATCTCTAGTCATATTACAGTGTGTGGTGTATAATCTCTAGTCATATTACAGGGTGTGGTGTATAATCTCTAGTCATATTACAGTGTGTGGTGTATAATCTCTAGTCATATTACAGGGTGTGGTGTATAATCTCTAGTCATATTACAGTGTGTGGTGTATAATCTCTAGTCATATTACAGTGTGTGGTGTATAATCTCTAGTCATATTACAGTGTGTGGTGTATAATCTCTAGTCATATTACAGTGTGTGGTGTATAATCTCTAGTCATATTACAGGGTGTGGTGTATAATCTCTAGTCATATTACAGTGTGTGGTGTATAATCTCTAGTCATATTACAGGGTGTGGTGTATAATCTCTAGTCATATTACAGGGTGTGGTGTATAATCTCTAGTCATATTACAGTGTGTGGTGTATAATCTCTAGTCATATTACAGTGTGTGGTGTATAATCTCTAGTCATATTACAGTGTGTGGTGTATAATCTCTAGTCATATTACAGGGTGTGGTGTATAATCTCTAGTCATATTACAGTGTGTGGTGTATAATCTCTAGTCATATTACAGTGTGTGGTGTATAATCTCTAGTCATAGTACAGTGTGTGGTGTATAATCTCTAGTCATATTACAGTGTGTGGTGTATAATCTCTAGTCATATTACAGTGTGTGGTGTATAATCTCTAGTCATATTACAGTGTAGTGTTTGGTGTATAATCTCTAGTCATATTACAGGGTGTGGTGTATAATCTCTAGTCATATTACAGTGTGTGGTGTATAATCTCTAGTCATATTACAGGGTGTGGTGTATAATCTCTAGTCATATTACAGTGTGTGGTGTATAATCTCTAGTCATATTACAGTGTGTGGTGTATAATCTCTAGTCATATTACAGTGTGTGGTGTATAATCTCTAGTCATATTACAGGGTGTGGTGTATAATCTCTAGTCATATTACAGTGTGTGGTGTATAATCTCTAGTCATATTACAGTGTGTGGTGTATAATCTCTAGTCATATTACAGTGTGTGGTGTATAATCTCTAGTCATATTACAGGGTGTGGTGTATAATCTCTAGTCATATTACAGTGTGTGGTGTATAATCTCTAGTCATATTACAGTGTGTGGTGTATAATCTCTAGTCATATTACAGGGTGTGGTGTATAATCTCTAGTCATATTACAGTGTGTGGTGTATAATCTCTAGTCATATTACAGGGTGTGGTGTATAATCTCTAGTCATATTACAGTGTGTGGTGTATAATCTCTAGTCATATTACAGTGTGTGGTGTATAATCTCTAGTCATATTACAGTGTGTGGTGTATAATCTCTAGTCATATTACAGTGTGTGGTGTATAATCTCTAGTCATATTACAGGGTGTGGTGTATAATCTCTAGTCATATTACAGTGTGTGGTGTATAATCTCTAGTCATATTACAGTGTGTGGTGTATAATCTCTAGTCATATTACAGGGTGTGGTGTATAATCTCTAGTCATATTACAGTGTGTGGTGTATAATCTCTAGTCATATTACAGTGTGTGGTGTATAATCTCTAGTCATATTACAGTGTGTGGTGTATAATCTCTAGTCATATTACAGGGTGTGGTGTATAATCTCTAGTCATATTACAGTGTGTGGTGTATAATCTCTAGTCATATTACAGTGTGTGGTGTATAATCTCTAGTCATAGTACAGTGTGTGGTGTATAATCTCTAGTCATATTACAGTGTGTGGTGTATAATCTCTAGTCATATTACAGTGTGTGGTGTATAATCTCTAGTCATATTACAGTGTAGTGTTTGGTGTATAATCTCTAGTCATATTACAGGGTGTGGTGTATAATCTCTAGTCATATTACAGTGTGTGGTGTATAATCTCTAGTCATATTATAGGGTGTGGTGTATAATCTCTAGTCATATTACAGTGTGTGGTGTATATTCTCTAGTCATATTACAGGGTGTGGTGTATAATCTCTAGTCATATTACAGTGTGTGGTGTATAATCTCTAGTCATATTACAGTGTGTGGTGTATAATCTCTAGTCATATTACAGGGTGTGGTGTATAATCTCTAGTCATATTACAGGGTGTGGTGTATAATCTCTAGTCATATTACAGGGTGTGGTGTATAATCTCTAGTCATATTACAGGGTGTGGTGTATAATCTCTAGTCATATTACAGGGTGTGGTGTATAATCTCTAGTCATATTACAGTGTGTGGTGTATAATCTCTAGTCATATTACAGTGTGTGGTGTATAATCTCTAGTCATATTACAGTGTGTGGTGTATAATCTCTAGTCATATTACAGGGTGTGGTGTATAATCTCTAGTCATATTACAGGGTGTGGTGTATAATCTCTAATCATATTACAGTGTGTGGTGTATAATCTCTAGTCATATTACAGTGTGTGGTGTATAATCTCTAGTCATATTACAGGGTGTGGTGTATAATCTCTAGTCATATTACAGTGTGTGGTGTATAATCTCTAGTCATATTACAGGGTGTGGTGTATAATGTCTA